>NW_024081782.1:539512-552843 GCF_003009895.1 Hyaena hyaena | reverse complement strand
TCTCTCAGGTTTTGTAAGGTTTCCAATGGCTTCAGATCTTTTCTCTGTGATGTATGGGCGCGAGTGCAAGTACGGAGCTCCTTACTTCTCCGCCATCTTGCCCTCTCAACCTTAATGTTTATTTCTGAGAGAGAGAGAAAGTGGGCAGAGGAGGGGCAGAAAGTGAGAGGGGAATAGAGGATCCAAAGCAGGCTCTGTGCTAATAGCAGAGAGCTCGATGTAAGGCTTGAACTTAGGATCCATAAGATCATAACCTGAGCAGAGGTCAGACACATAACCAACTGAACCATCCACGTGCCCCAGGTGTCATTTCTTGTACAAATCCTTCCTTCTATTTTTCTACCATACTTGCATTATTAGGTGTGTCTCCTATATTTCTCCCATCCTTAGCATAGCACTATAGTACCACTTAACACTTCATATTTGAATTGCCTTCTGACTTGTTTCTTCCTTTTTTTAAATTTTTAATGTTTATTTTTGAGAAAGAGGGAGACAGTGGGAGCAGGAAAGGGGGAGAGAGAATCTTAAGAATCTGCCTGTAGGCTCTGAGCTGTCAGCACAGAACCCAATACTGGGTTTGAACTCATAAACTGTGAGATCATGACCTCAGCCAACATCAGATGCTTAACCAGCTGAGCCACCCAGGTGCCCTTTCTGACTAGTATCTGTTCCCATATCAGACCCTAAACTTTGAGGGCAGAGGATATGTCCCCAGTCCCCCACATGTTGTTATCAAAGACCCAGAACATTCCTTGTGGACTAGCTGATCAGTATCCACACACTGACATCTCTTGGTTGGAAATGTATTCAACTCTGTAATAGATTAAAAAAAAACTCACCGGATTTTGGATAAGGGGTAGAGAAGTTAGGTTTAAAGAAAATAGAATGTAGGGGCACCTGGCTGGCTTAGAGGAGAGTGTGGCTCTTGATCATCGGTTTGTGAGTTCGAGACTTAATGTTGGGTGTAGAGAGACTTTAAAAAAAAAAATGTAACTTTGCTGTCCCAGGTCACTGTGTTTTATTGAAGTACAAATCCGATCACTGAAGTTTTTTTTTTTTTTTAATGATGTGTTTATTTTTTTGTGAGAGTAAATTGAAATCTTGATACAGTTGAAGAGCTGTGGGGAACTATGTTGGGCTCTTCACTAAAGGGGAGCAAGTTGTGCTTTTAGAAAGATTTGTTGCAAGGGGGTGCCTAGGTGGCTTAGTCAGTTGAGCATCCGACTTCTGATTTTGGCTCCGGGCTCAAGCCCAAGTCAGCCTCCCTGCTGGGCATGGAGCCCGCTTAAGAATCTCCACCCATCCTCCTCTGCCCCTCTCCCCTGCTTGCATTATCTTTTTCTAAAAGGAAAAAAAAAGATACCTTGCAGATACTTTATCTTGCCTTGGCTCCTTGTTTTAAGTAGTTAATCTCTGTACCATATAGGGCTTGAACTCGGAACCTCTAGGTCAAGAGTCACCTGCTCCACCAACTGAACCACCCAGGTGCCCCTCTCATGGTATTTTAACTTTATATTTTGGGGGAAGCTTTTTTCTTTTTATTCTTATTAAATTTTTTAAAATTTTATTTAGTTTGAGAGTGAACACAAGCAGGGGAGGGCCAAAGAGGGACCAGAGACACAGAATCCCAGGCAGGGTCTGGGCTGTCAGTGCAGAGCCCAGTGCAGAGCTCGAGCTCAGAATGGCAAGATGATGACCTGAGCTAAAATCAAGAGTTGGACATTTAACCAATTGAGCTACCTGGGTGTCCCCCACCTTTTTATTTTATTTATTCATTTATTTATTTATTTAAAAAATTTTAATGTTTTATTTATTTTTGAGAGAGAAGGAGAGACAGCATGAGCAGGGGAGGGTCAGAGAGAGAGGGAGACACAGAGTCTGAAACAGGCTCCAGGCTCTGAGCTAGCTGTCAGCACAGAGCCCGATGCGGGGCTTGAACCCACAAACCGTGAGATCATGACCTGAGCCGAAGTCATATGCTTAACCGACTAAGCCACCCAGGCACCCGTTTTATTTTTATTTTTATTTAAGAGAGTGAGCGCACTCAAGCACATGTGAGCTAGGAAGAAGGGTAGGGGGAGGAGGGGAGAGAGAGAGAGAGGAGAGAGAGAGGAGAAAGAAAATCTATAAGTGTCTGGAGCCTGATACAGGGCTTGATGCCACAGCTTCACGATCACTACCTGAGCGGAAAACAAGAGTCAGTCATTCAACGGACTAGGCCACTCAGGCACCCCTCCCTCCCTCTCTCCCTCTCTCTCTCTCTCTCTTTTTTCTTTTTTAAAGAAAAACCTCAGACCTTAGTGTTGAAATGAGTCACAAAGAACTCAGAAGCATCATTGAGTGATTCTCCTTATGGCTGTGTTGTTGAGCAGGCTGTGCCCCCAGATGCTGGCCTCATTAGGCTGGATTAATGCTAAGCCCTCCTGAGTTTACACCCATCATTACCTCCATGTTCTCCTTTCTCAGCAAATCTGATGCCCATCAAATCTGAGCATGTTCTGTGCACTTCGATATTCCAGTATTGTTGAACATGACCTGAAGTTGGCCAGCTGAACAAGTAGTTCTGATTGTAAATAATCCTCATGATTTCTTTTCCATAAAAGACATGACTTCATCATGTTAATATCTTGCATAACTAAACATGGGCAAGTATTTCATCAATATATCTTTGTTTCTGTAAGCTAAGAATTTTACCCTGACTTGCTGTTTAAATAATGTTTGTTTAGTAAGAGAACCTTTGCTCATATGCTTCCCTCTGCTGCTAGAGACAGAGCTTTGTAGTACATGATAGAGCCTTTCTACTTGGAAGAGGAATTTTCTGCTGACTGGTTCAGCGTGGTGTGCGGGTTTTTTTAATGAGTTGAAGGGTCACCTCTAACTTACAGTATAGAGATTTAACTTTACCACTGACTTCATACTACTTTTTTTAACCCTGAATTTCCTCTGGCTTTATTTTTTCATGGAAATAAAAAAAAAAAATCCTGTGTTGAGGGTCTTTTGTAAAATGCTTTATCCTTTTGGAAAGTAGTTATTTGTAAGTCATGTAGGGATTTTTGTATCCAAAACACCTTGGTGTATGAACTAATTGATGGTGCTCTGCTTTTAGAAAATGAGACTTTTTTAAAAAAATTATTTTGAGAGAAACCGCACATGCATGAGATGGGGAGGAACAGAGACAGAGGGAGATTTGGAATCCCAAAGCAGGCTCTCCACTGTCAGCACAGAGCCTGACATGGGACTCAACCCACAGACCGTGAGATGACCTGAGCTGAAATCAAGAGATGCTTAACTAACTGAGCCACCCAGGTCCCCCGAAAACCAGATTCTTAGTAAGCCTAATTAGTTGTTAAAATAAAATATGTCCCAAGAAATAGTGGTATGCACATGTGTCAGTTTCATTAGTCAGTTTAACAAAAATTCGTGAAAGCATGAATGGATTTATGTACGCCTTGCAATAACTCTGTGGCCTCTCAAGGATCCAGTCTGTTGATGAGGGATCAATGGTGGGAAGTCCAAGGTACTGGAGTTGCCATGCCTCCTTCCTTCCACAGCAGGGGCATTCTGCAGCAGACTCGACCTACGAGTCTAGATGAAGCCTCATCTTCCTTCTTACACATTATTTAAAATAATCACAATCAATTGCTTGTAGCTAAAATGCAAGAAGAACATTATTTGTCTCCTTAGGGTAAATGATATTTTAAAAGCCTAACCATTTCAACTTCTGTAATTCTCTATTTGGATCCATTCCCTTGAGAACATCTGCCTTGCTCATATATAGAGCTTCTCCCATTGTGTGAAGAGAGCACAGTTAGGGAGTACATTGTTGATCTGAGATGTACTTGTCCAGATCATTCATCGGTCCCGCCTGTGTTCTACACCTCTGGCCTCTCACAGCTTGTTTCCCTCTGGGGTTATGGTTTCTGAGTCTCTAAGAGGGCAAGGTTCACAACTGAGTATAGTATTTGACATGCATCTAAACTGTGCTTATTGCAGTGCAGGACTGTCCTCTCCTTGACATTCCTTCAGTGAAGGAGAGAGTACATGCCCATGTTCCCTGGACATGACATTTTGATGACAGTTGAACTAGCTTTTAGGTATTAAGAATATTAAAGTATTACTGATTTATGTATTAAAAGGTGTGGAGGGCTCTAAGAATGAGGTGTCTGCCTTCTTAACTGTGCTGTTTGGTGCTAACTTGAAGAACCAATCAGGGTTATGGGCAGTGAGGTGATGGGCACAGAGTTTCTGCAGAGGAAGAGCTCTTTTGGAAGACCATGTGGGCAGAGAACATGCTGGATTGGATGACAGCAAGTTCTCTTTGATGCTGCAAGTTGAAGTAGGTTAGCTCTAAGCAAGGTGATGAGACTTGCTGAGTGCCCCCCTAAGATACTGAGATATCAGGTTATCCTCTTTACAAACTCCAAGAAATTGACCACTCACCATCTTAAAGGAACAAGGAGCTATGAGGAGTTCAGTTTAATTAAAAAAAATTAATTCTAATTTTTAATTCTTAAAAAATATTGAATATAGTTGACACACAGTATTAAAATACCTGTAATACTATTATCCATAAATAACCATCATTGATAGTTGTGTGTTTCGTTGATCTGTATATAGGGTGAGCTAGTTAAGTGTCTTTGGATTTTTCCTCTAAAATGGTTTTCCATTTGTGATACATAAAATATCCGCTGTCTTGTGCTGAGCCTTCTTGCTATTTGGGACTCTGAAAAGTTTACTAAGGTGGCTCAGTCAGTTAAGTGTCCGACTTTGGGCTCAGGTCATGATCTCATGTTCTATGGGTTTGAGCATGGGGCTCTGTGCTGACAGCTCAGAGCTTGGATCCTGCTTTGGATTCTGTGTCTCCCCTTTTCTCTTCCGCTCCCCCACTTGCACATTCTGTCTCTCTCTCTCTCTCTCTCGCTCTCTCTCTCTCTCTCTCAAAAATAAACATTAAAAATTTTTTGAAAAGTTTACTGAAAGTATTGCCTTTCCTCCTTTGAGGCTTAAGCCAAGCTTTGGGAATTTTTTTTTTTTATAGGTCAGTGAAGTAGGGACTGCTGGCCTGCCTTCTTGGCCACATCTGCCATACTGTGGGCAGTATTGGCTGTCAATTTACTACCAGGCAGGAACTGTGAATGTAGAGAAGAACAATCTTCTTGTTTTTTGGTATGTTCCCTCCACCCCCCCACCCCCCCCCACAAATAATTTCTGGACCCAAATACCTTGTCTTTGTATTTTTATGGGGCTAGCCAAGCTGGTTAGGACAGTAGATGATACCATACTTACATTTTAATGTAAGAGCACTATATTTTATGCCGTGATATCCTAGCATTACATAAATGAAATTTACTTGGATTGTTCAATTTTTAGCTTTGCTTTGAGATGCTTAGCAATGAAGGTACTGTTTCTTGAACTAAATCCATTAAAAAATGTTTTTTAATGTTTATTTTTGAGAGAGACAGAGTGTGAACATGGGAGGGGCAGAGAGAGAGGGAGACACAGAATCTGAAGCAGGCTCCGGGCTCTGAACTGTCAGCGCAGAGCCCAACTTAGGGCTCAAACCCACAAACCACGAGATCATGTCTGGAGCCGAAGTCAGATGCTTAACCAGCTGAGCCACCCAGGCACCCCACTAAATGCATTTTTTAATGTATGTCTGTCTATTTTGAGTGACGGAGAGCAACAGCATGAATGGGGGTGGGCAGAGACAGAGGGTGAGAGAGAGAATCCCAAGCAGGCTCTGGCTCAGTGCAGAGCCCACTGTGGGGCCCGATCCCACAATTCTGAGATCATGACCTGTGAGCCAAAAATCAAGAGTCAGATGCTCAGTGGACTGAGCCACCTAGTCTCCCCTTAATGCATTTAAGAATAAGGGCTAGAAGTGGTGGTTAATGAACATTCACATAGCCTTGTTCAAGTTCTTACCTTGATTTTATTTTGCCTTCTATATGGTACAGTTTATTTAACAAGGATATGTATTGGTCATGTCTACAGACAACTGTCAGTGTTTATTTTATTTCTACCCACTGTGTGTGTGTGTGTGTGTGTGTGTGTGTGTGTGTTTAAAATCATTTGGATGAAACATTTCTGAGTTCTTTTGCCTTGGTTTGATGATACTTGATCCTAAGGAAGTCGTCTATTATACCTTGATCATCGTTAACATAGTTGTTAGTTTTGTGTTTTGTTTGGGTCTCAGTTCTGAAGAAGTTAAAAATGTATCTTCATGAGCCCCTAGTGATAGGTCAGAATGTCTTGAGTGTCTTTAAAAGCCCATCACAGCTATCCTAGCTGTCCTTGGAAAAACAAAGTGTTACAGAGGAGGTGATGCTGTTTTTGTAGCCACAAAATTGAGATTAAAGAAAGACCAAGGCAAAACCAAGGTGATCAGGCCTCTTTCCCAAAGTGAGAGGCTTGTGCGGTATGTAATTGTGGCTTTGGCGTCTGTGTGTATACATAGCCCATGTGGAGGGAATGGAAAGCGATAAAGCATGGTGGTATACTTATAGATTCTGTGTTTAGTTCTATCTGCCATTTGAGAGATTTCATTCCTGTGCAAGAATGGGGTTGTCACGGAGAGGTTGCCTGCTACCCAAATCTTCCAACTAGTTCCAGCTGGTACAGGTGTAGTGTAGTGATTTACTCTGTTGAGTGGTATTCTTTGCTTCCCTTGGCTCAGTTTTATCTGTATCTTTATGTGTTAGTCAGGACAGGTCGGTTCTTGTTCAGTTAGTATTTTGGTTTTGAACTGCTTTTTTTCAGAAGCCTGACTAAAATAATGACCTAAAATGCTTCTGTCCGCCCATTTTAAGTAATATAGATGTGTTGGATAAGATTTTGAAAGTAAAAGACAAAAAAATCTTGGTGTGTTCACGTTTCTTTGCCAGGTATACATATAAGTTAGCATTTTGGAGTGTGAATTTTTAGGCCATTTGTGGTTACAAAACTGTTGAAATTTTGTACTTCTTTATACTTATCCTAGTAATAGATGAGACTAATTGTTCACCCTTATTCTCTCCAGCATAATTGGTGTCAAAATAATATAAAATCTTAGCCAAGCTTATCTGTAAAAACTGATACTATTATTTTAGTTGACATTACCTAACTTTGACCAGTAGTGAAACTTTTTAAATAGATGTTGACTGTCTGTCTTTGGCTGTTCTGTTTCTAGCCTCTTTATTTGGTATATGTCTAATATGACTTCACATACTTCCTGGGCAAGCAGTATTTATAATGTGTACATAGTAAAGATTTATCATCTAATTTCTTTTTCTTATCCCGGTTGTATAGGCTTAAAATTCTATAAAACAGTACTGATTACATGTAATTTCCTCCCATTTGTTCTTCTGTCTTAAACATTAGAGCCTGTTCTCATGTCAAACATTGGTGGTAATTCTCATTTTCTTATTGGTTTACAACAGCTTAAACCGTTTTAGTAGCTTTATTCTTTTTGGGGGAGGGAGGAATTTTTTTAAATTTTTTTTGTTTTTGTTTTTTTAAATTTATTTTTGAGAGAGGGAGGGAGGGAGGAAGGGAGGGAGGGAGAGAATCCCAAGCAAGCTCTGCACTGTCAGCAAGGCTCCAACTCCTGAATCGTGAGATCCTGACCTGAGTTGAAATCAAGAGTTGGACACTTAACCAACTGAGCCACCCTGGTGCCCCAATAGATCTTTTCTTTCTTAACAGCTTTATGAAGGCATGGTAGATGAACTAAATTATACTTTTTTTTTTTTTAAATTTGAGAGAGCAAGAGTTAGGAAGATGGGGGCAGAGAGAGAGGGAGAGAGAATCCCAAGCAGGGACTGCACTGTCCACCCTGATTAGGGCTGGAACTCCCGAACCATGAGATCATGACCTGAGCGAAAGTTGGATACTTAACTGACTGAGTCACCCAGGTGCCCCTAAATTACACATTTTTAAAGTGTACAGTTTAAGTTTTGGCAGAGGTATATACCTGTGAAACAGTCATCACAATAAAAAAAAAAAATGAACATAGCTTTTGCCCAAAAGTTTCCTTATGCCCTTTTGTAGTCCCTCCCACCCCTTCCCTCAAGCATCTATTGCTCTGCTTTCTGTCCTTATGTTAGTTTGCATTTTCTAGAATTTTATATAAAGAGTCCTATGTATTCCTTAGGTCTGGCTTCTTTCAGTCAGCATAATTACTTGGAGATCTACCCAAACTGTGTGAATCAGTAGCTCATTCATTCCTTTTTATATCCAAATAGGATTCCCAAGTGTGTGGGTATACTACAATTTACTTATTCATCCGTTGGTGGACATTTGGCTTGTTTTGTTTTTGACTATTATAAATAAAGGTGATAGGAAAATTCATGTGCAGGCCTCTGTATGGATGTGTACTTTTGTGGGGACACACTTGGGCTTCTAGAGTTGGTTTGAAGATGATTTTAATCTAAAGACATTTGAAACTAAACAGATTTTGAAAGAAGCCTATTGAAAGTTTTCCTTATCTGACTGAGGGCAGAAACTTCTGGAGGCCGACAAATACCTTTCCAGGGGAGTCTTAACTGGCCTGAAAAAAGAAGACCCATTTGCTCCTTTATTTTTTACTTTTTAATATAATTTATTGTCACACCGGTTTCCATTCAACACCCAGTGCTCATTCCAACAAGTGCCTTCCTCAGTGCCCATCACCTACTTTGCCCTCTCCCCCACTCCCCATCAACCCTCAGTTTTTTCTCTGTTTTTAAGAGTCTCTTATGGTTTGCCTCCCTCCCTTTCTGTTGGTAACTTTTTCCCCCTTCTCCTCCCCCATGGTCTTCTGTTAAGTTTCTCAAGATACTATATATTCTGATACAAGCTTTTTATCAGATACGTACTTGGCAAATATTTGCTTCCAGTCTTGTCATTTGTTTGTCTCATTTTCTTAAAAGTGTCTTTTAAAGAATATTGGAAGTAATTTTCATTTTCTTACTGATTTGTGTCAACTGTCTGTTCATTCTTTAGCCATATTGGTAGATCTTTAACTTGAAAAAATGTTTCAGATTTTTAAATCTTTCTAAAAAGGGTAGATTCAAACATATACATATGTAAAGAGAGTAGTATAATGATTCACCCCATAAGTCTATCCCCTAACTTTAATTATCATTTTATGACCAATCTCATTTCCTCTATATTACCACCCCTCCCCTCCAACATTAGATCCAAATAAGGTCCATACTTTGCAGTTGGGTGATTTCTCTTAAGCCTCTTTTTTTTTTTTAAAGTTTATTTATGTATTTTGAGACAGAGAGTACACGCCTGCACAAGTTAGTAAAGGGACAGAGAGAGGGGGACAGAGAATCCCAAACAGGCTCCACGTGGTCAGCATGGAGCCTGACAAGGGGCTTAATCCCATGGACTAACTGCAAGATCGTGATCTGAGCCAAAATCAAGAGTCAGATGCTTAACTGACTAAGCCACCCAGGTGCCCCTCTCCCTCTCTCTCTGTCTTTCTGTCTTTAAGATTTTATTTTTTGAAGTAATCTTTACACCCGGCATGAGGCATGAACTCAGAACCTTGAGATCAGGAGTCTGCATGCTCCACTGACTGAGCCAGCGAGGTGTCCCACTTTTAAGCCCTTAATCTTGGGATTTTCACTCCATTTTGTTACCTTGTTATTTGTGCAAGAAACTGGATTTTTTATGCTGTTATAATAGATGAGCTGATTTTACCCTTGTAGTTTGTGGTCTTGTTTCTCAGTCCTCCATGTTCCTGTGAATTGGTAGTTAGATCTAGAGCAGTGATCTTCACTTTGGCTGCATGTTAGAACCACCTGGGGAGTTTTACAAAAAAATTGTCCAGGCCTTTTTCAGATAGATTAAATCACAACTTCAGGGTTAGGGCTATTTTAAGTTCTCCAAGTGATTCTACTGGGTTGCCCACAAAACATTGGGGCACATGGAGATTTCTTTCTTGCCGCCCCCTCTCCCTCTTTATCTATAAGTAAAGAATAATTCACACATGATATTATGAATGTGTCTGGAAGCACATACTTGGTTTTCTTTTTGTAATTTAGCATCCTTCATTTTTGAGAAATCCATTTTATGAAGAGAGGCAAAAAGGGTGACTTTTCAGTTTTGTTCTTTGATTTATTAATTGAGACACTTATAAAGAGAAACTTTTGCAGAGATGCTATTTGATTACTGTGAGATTCATTTCGTACAAGACAGGCAATGTTGATTCTGTTTATTTACCAGTCCTAGGTTCTTCATTGGTACTGGAGACTTGTAAATTGGGAGTTTATATACTCAATACTTTTATAATATTATTTGTGTCTCAGGCTATTTTTGTTAGCTTTACTGATAGTTTGTCCCATTTTTAGCCGGTGGGAGCTCTTTCAGGTTGGCTTCGGAGTCCTTTTGCCAGTCCTTCTGTGTGAAGAAAGCAAAGAAGCTCACTAGCATGTAAACAACACCAACGTGTAAACTAAAAGTTACTCTCATTTGTAAAGAAAATACACACTGCTTATATAAAATGTCAAACAAAGTGAAAATTTCCATTGACTAAGAGGTTTAGTGAAGAACTTTCTCAACATGCTTTATTTTTTGGCTATACACGTATGTTTATTGACATACAGGAATGACATAATCAGCACTATTTTGCAGACCTCGTTTTTTAATGGCTATATAATTAGAAGAGACTAACTTATTTATCTCTTGTTAGTGTATGGATTGTTTCAAGTTTCTCATTCTTATAAATAGGTCCCACTTTTAGTACGACTTCCTTGAGATAACCACATGTTCAATTTATCTGTTTAAGGTGTACAAATCAGTGGTTTTTAGTTTACTCACAGATATGTGTAACTGTCACCACAGTTAATTTTTGAATATTTTCTTCACCTCAGAAAGAAGTCTTGTACCCTTTAGCTATCACTTCTTTCCCCTCACCTACCCTTTAGCCTTAAGGAACTACTCATTTTTTTTGTCTGTATAGAATTGCCTCTCTTGGGAGGCATTCATTAAAACACCATCATGGTAGTCTTTGTGTCTGGCTTCTTTGACTTAGCAAAATGTTTTCAAGGCATCTCTGTGTTGTTACATGTATCAGTACCGTCGTCTACATGTATCAGTACCCTCGTCTTTTCTGTTGACAAATAACACTCCATTGTACAGATAAATAGCATTTTGTTTACCCATTAATCTGTTGAAGGACATAATGCTCCTGTGAACATTCATGGGTGTGGATGGACATGCTTAGATTTCTCTGGGAGTCCTGAAGTAACTGTTTAAGGTTTTGAGGAACTGCCAAACTCCTTTTTAGAGTGGCTGTACCACTATGGGATTCACATTCTTAGCAGTAGTATATGAGAGCTCCAGTTTCTTCACGTCTTTGGTCACTTATCTTTGTAATTATGTGACCTTTTGATTATAGTCATCCTAGTGGATTTAAAGTGACCTATCATTGTGGTTTTGGTTTGCATTTTTCCCCAGTGAGTAATGATGAATGCCAAGCATCTTTTCATGTGCTTTTGGCAATTTGTAGATCTTCTTTGGGGAAATGTCTGTTGAGGTCTTCTGCCCACTTAGTGTTTCCACCATGGCTTTGATTAAAGAAAATGAGTCATTTTGTTACAGGGTTCTGAATTTTGATTTTTATACTTGTCTGAGGTGTCATTAATGAACAGGGCCATTTTTGTTTGACTGTAGAGGTTATAATATAACAGTCACATTAAGAGTGGTGGGGGGATAATTATTGGGGTGGCAGATGATGATTTCACTGGTTGTGAAATAAGTGAGTGTGTATTTAGCTTAACTTCTGGTCATAAATGAAATTCTGACAGATATAGTGCTTGAGTCTTTTTAATTTTGGAAAAATTGCTAACAGATAAAAGTATGGTTTTTGTCTATAAAATAAGAGCTTTTTTCCTTATGGCATAGTTGAAACCCTGGGAAATCTATCTTGGAAAAGTGTGCTGAGATCAAATTTCATTTTACTCAAACTCTGCACCATTCTCTGAAATACAGAGAGAAATGTTTTTCTGTGGATCTGTTCTTATATTTAGAGATTATAACCTATGTAATGAAATTTTAGTGAATGGCACAAATACTACATTTTTGCCCAAGAATCATTGTTAAAATTGTTGAGAAAATCTGATGTTAATTTGTAACGTTGACTTCTGAGGTAAATTTGAAAAATCAGTCATCAGTTTAATAAATACAAAGAACTTCTATTTTCCTGTTTTCTCGACTTACATACAAGTTTATCCAAGTAAAGAGTATATGATGAATCCTCCTACAGCTGTCAACTAACTTCACTCAGCATTTATCCACTTTCTGCCCTTTTTGTTGGTGTTAAAGAGCTTTTGAAGAATCAGTTTCCATTCATTGTGGTGACCTTTCAAGAAATGCATAGTTTGGTGTAACGAATATTGGCTTTAGAGTCATGGGGGTTCTGAATCCCAACTCCCCATGTCCTTGTCGTCTTGACCAGGCAAATGGCCTTTTCCTCGTAGAAGCTCAGTTTTTACATCTTGATAACAGGTGTGATAATTACCTTTGAAGGTTTTGTTTTCTAGATGATTTAATGGGCTAACGTATGCAAAGAATCCAAAGAGTGTTTGCTGTTAATAACAGCATGTGCACGTAGAGATGCCAGTGAGAATGGGATCACTGTTAGCATGCTGGATTTCCAGTCTGTATCTGTGTGTGGAGACCTACTACTCTAGGTTTAACAGTAAGGTAGAGTCTAATTCTGAGGTAGACAGATGGATGGCCATTCTACCCTACCCTACCCTACCCTACCCTACCCTACCCTACCCTACCCTACTCTGTGAAAGTATAGAAAAGACCAGCTCTAGAATTAAATACAAGGTGCTTACTATGGTGGATGGGGTGAGGACACACTAGGTTCATAGGGCTGCCATAGCAAATTTGCCCAAACTGTGAGGATTAGAACAACAAATTGATTCCCTCACAGCTCTGGAGACAAGCAGTCTGAAATCAAGGTGCTGACAAGCCTCTCGTCTCACTTCTGGTGGTTGCCAGTAGTCTTTGGTATGTTTGGCTTGTAGGTGTATCATTCTGGTCTCTGCCTAGGTGATCACATTGTGTTCTCTCTGTCTCTGTCTCCAAACTTCCCTCTGGTAAGGATGCTGGTCATTTGGGGCGCCTGGGTGGCTTAGTCGGTTAAGCGTCCGACTTTCGCTTAGGTCATGATCTCACGGTTCGTGGGTTCGAGCCCCGCGTTGGGCTCTGTGCTGACTGCCAGCTCAGAGCCTGGAGCCTGTTTCAGAGTCTGTGACTACCTCTCTCTCTGAGCCTCCCCTGCTCACGCTGTCTCTCTCTCTCTCTCTCTCTCCTAGAAATAAATAAAACATTAAAAAAAAAATTTAAAA